>NW_027204271.1:1020000-1055000 GCF_024711535.1 Dipodomys merriami | reverse complement strand
GATCTCAGCACCTAGGAACCACCTCACAGCTTCATTGGCTAGAGGCTGTTGTGCTCACACTCACCCATTCATGAATTGGACCTGCTAGACCCTGAGTTCAGATCCCAGCACTGCCAAAAATTTAATCTTGGAGTAAGAAGCCAAATGCGACACCTGTTTTCCTTTTCTGGAAGAGTTCTGCGTGTCAGGCATGATGGAGAACACATCTACAAATCTAGATGGTATATGATAGCATGTAAACAACGTAATACATAGTTAGGATGCATAAGTGTCAGTAAAATAAACGGTAAATAAATGAAAAAAATAAAATATATAATGTATAACCACACCAAATATAATATAGACTGAACATCTGTATGGAAGTTCAATCCTATCTTTAAAATGTATATAAGGAGTATGTTTTTCCAGGTCTGGGGCTTGAATTCAGGCCTAGGGAATAGGCATGACTTACTGTTCTTCAAGCAGGGCGAGCTTCCCCTTTCCTGACAGTGCAATAGAGTTACCCAGACCCAGGGTTCAAATTCCAGGACTTGCAGACAAAATATGGCACACATTCCAAGCCAGGGAGTTTCATTAGCATTTTTAATATTTTTTAAGTTTACTTCACCTTTATTTGATACATATTGATTTTATCATATGATAAAATCATATGATAAACTTTTATATTTCAGCATAGCACATTGGTGTTTCTATTTTGACCATCTGCCCTGAAGAGTGAGAATGAAAATAAGGACATTTCTCCCTAGAAGATCAGGACAGTTGAATTTATTTCTATTTAGAGTTTTTTCTACAATTATAAACTCTCTGCATTTGTGTCGTATGAGTTTTCCTCAGTGCCTACCATGAAATACACTAGGGGAGTCCTCATAGCACAAAAGGTAGGATTTCTGAATAAAACCTCACTTCTGTGAGGACAGTAGGTACTTCTAAGCATTTTGGGAATAAACTGGATTGTAAAATGAAAAACGAAAACAATGGGACTGTGATGTATCTCAGTAGTGGAGTGCTTTGCTAAAGAGCATAAGAACCTGGCAGAAAAGTTTCCTAAAGCTCAGAATGTTAGAATTTTATGATCTGAAGGAACAAACATTTCTTGGGGGGTCCTGTGGTTTGAACTCAGGGATTATCCCTGTGCTCTTCAGCTCAAGGCAAGCGATCTACTGCTTGAGTCACCGTGCCACTTCGGTTTTCTAGTGGTTTATTGGAGATAAGAGTCTCACAGACTTTTGTGCCTGGGCTGACTTTGAACCGCCAAACTCAAATCACAGCCTCCTGAGTAGTTAGGATTATAGGCATGAGTCACTGGTGCCAGGCACATGAAAAAACTTCTTAAAGATGGATTCTGAGAAAAGAAACTTGGAAAACACTTTTAGTATAAATAATTTACAGTGCCATGGTTAAGGCACTAATTCAGAAGTATTTATTCATTGGCTGGTTTCTTAGTTTATTTAAAAAAATATATATATATATTCATTATTAAATTATATATGTATATATATACATATATTATTAAAAACATAGCTTTGAAGTGTACCTAAGAGCATATGTGCTCATGTAAATTTATACAAATGAAAAAGATTCATTTTTCTTTTCAGTTTGGTTGGTACCATAAATTAGGTGGGATTTGTGTATTGTTTTGTTCTGTGTTCTCCCAACCCCCTCTCCTCACATTTGAACACAGCTTGCTCTTCCTTGGCTTCGTTGTTCATACCTGATTTTCTACCACTTCAGCTATACCTTAGCCTGGCATTTTGCCACTTAATTGGAGATGATGTCTCTCAGGCTTTTCTGCCTTCATTGGCTTTGAAATTTCATCTTCGAGTTCTCAGCCTCCTGAGTAGCTAGGATTAAATATGTGAGCCACTGGGGTGCCTAGGGATAATTTAGACTTTGGTTAGTGTATTCTTTGTGTTTTTCTTGGCATGGGATCATTTACTATAAAATTTCTGTGAATGACCTGGGTCTGAAGTAAGATATATAATACATATGCAAATCTGTATAATTTTCATAAGATGTAATAAATTTAATACGTGTTATAAGTGTATTAATAGTCAACAAATATAATGAATTAATAATACAAAAAATAAACACACTCAAAGCAATATGCAGTAAACATAAATATGTAGATATTAATCATTTCAAATGTGGATGAATATTAATTAATAGGGTTGGGATTGAATTCAGGTCTAGGGAACATGCCTGAATTACTTGTATTCAAAGAGGGTGAGTTTCTCCATCCCCCAGAGTGCATTAGATTTTCCCAGACTCCAAGTGCAAATCCCAGGCAGAGCAGAAAAAAACGAGCATGAAATCCAAGCCAGAGAGCACCATTAGTATTTTTAAATTTTTAAAATTCATTTTATTTTATTTTCTATGTATGTATGTATGTATGTATGTATGTATGTATGTATGTATGTATGTATGTATGTATTTTGCCTAGCACGGGATTTGAACTTAGGTCGTGGCAACTCTGCCTTAGCTTCCATCAGCTTAGGCTGGGTTTGTGCAGCCTTTGGACCCACAGCCCATCCTGGGAGCCTAGGCCTCATGGCTGACAGGAAAAAAAAAGAAAATACAAGGAAAAATAGCCACGAATTGCAAACAGTTAGAGGTTTCTCAGTTTTCCTTCCATGCATGGTGACCATCCCGGGTCCAAATGACACGACTGCAACCTGTAAGTCACCTGGCACTGCTGTCAGTGGGCTGTCAGCAAAGTCATAGGCCCATCTGCACACCTAGGCCCTGAGTTTGAATCCCGGTCATGCCACTTACAAAGGGCTGGAGAGTGTAAGAAACTATTGCCTGTCCATAGGAACACCATAGGAATGTGATCAATGTTATGGTTGGATGAGTAGTTTGTCAATTAGTCTAGCAAAAACTAAATCCAGTATTCACAAGATGTGGATTGATTTTAATTTATAGTTTATTATACATTAATAGAATACATTGTGTATGGGTGTGTGTGTGTGTGTGTGTGTGTGTGTGTGTGTGTGTGTGTGTGTGTGTGTGTGTTTTGTCAGTAGTGTGGACTGAACTCGGACCTGGGCGTTATCCCTCAGCTTTTCAGCTTAGGGTTAGGGCGGTACCATGTGAGACACAGTGCCATTCCCAGCTTTATCTGATCATGTGTTGCTGAAGAATCAAAACCGGGACTCATGCATGCAAGGTAACACTCTCCCAATGAGCCACCTTCCCATCCCCTAAAAGAATACTATTGATTAAATGGAGTCCTCACTAAATACCTGAGAATCTCTAGGAAGGTAGTATATGTCATTGAATAACAGATAGACATCACTGGCAATATCTACATATCTAAATATATATTTGTATACCACTGTCTGCATAGAAAGGTATTGCTATTTTGGCCAAACCTGTGTCTCCATCCTAGGTCCTGGGATCCACCTGGCACCTGAATGTGCTAGAGGCTGCTGTGCTGACACTCACCCATTTGTGAATGGGGCCTCTAGGCCCTCAGTTCAGTTTCCAGCATCGCTAAAAATGTCTTCCTGGAGTCAGATTGCAAGTATGATACCTGTTTTCCTTTTCTGTGCAAGTGCTGGGTGTCAGGTATGATATTTATAATATGTCTGCAAAGCTACCTGCTATGGAATAGATTTGAATGAATGTAATAAATGTAATAGGTGTACTCACAGTCCATAAAATAAATTGTAAACAAATAAATATTTAATAAAATATAATTAATCATTCCAACAAACAAGATATAGACTGAATGTATGGATGTAAGTATAAATGATAAAATAAAAATGGTTATAAATGTTATGTTCTCCAGGGGGGGCTTGAATTCAGGCCTAGGGAACAGGCCTGAATTGCTTGCATTCAAGGGAGGAGATCTTCCTTTCCTCCGGCTAACCCAAGTGCATCAGAGTTACCTAGATCCCAAGGTGACATCCCTGGCATGGCAGACAATAAAATGGCACGAAATCCAAGACAGGGAGTTTCAATAGTGTTGTTAATTAATTAATTAATTTTTGCCAAGCACAGGGTTTGCACTCAGGTTTTGGCAACTCCTCGTCATTTTCCATCACACTAGGCTGGGATAGTGTAGCCTCTGGACCCACAGCCCATCCTGTGGTCCTAGACCTCAGGGGCTCACAGGAAAAGAAAATGAAAACAGCATAGAAAAAAAGCCACAAACCAAGGACGGTCAGCAGTTTCTGTTTTCCTTCCTTGCACGTTGACCATCCTGGATGTGAATGACATGGCTGCAACCTGTAGGTCATCTGGCATTTCTGAAGGCTGGCTCTATCAGCGAAGCCATAGGCCAACGTGGACACTAGGCCCTGAGTTCGAATCCCGGCCATGCCACTTACAAGGGGCTGAAGAGCCTAAGAAAATATTCTTGTCCATAGGAACACTAGAAGAATGTGGTTAATGTCATGGTTGGATGAGTAGTCCGTCAATCTGTCTTGCTTAAAATTAGACCCAATAATCACTGGACAGGGATTGACTTTAATTCATAGTATATTATGTATTAAAAGAATACTATTGATTAAATGGAGTTCTCACTAAATACATGAGAATCGGTAGGAATGTAGTATATGTCATTGAATACTAGATAGACACCTCTGGCAGTACCTAAATATCTAAATTTATATTTGGGCTGGAAAAGTGGCTCCGTTGTAGAGCTCTTACCTTGCATGCCTGAGGTCCTGCATTTGATTCTTCAGCACCACATAAGCAAAAAGAAAAAGCCAGAAGTGGTGCTGTGGCTCAAGTGGTAGAGTGCTAGCCTTGAGCTGAGGTCAAGCAACCAGGCCCAAAGTTCAGGCCCCATGACCAGACACCAAAATAAATACATACATTTTATTTATTTATATATCTCCATCGTCATAGAAAGTTACTGCTATTTTGGCCAAACCTGGGGCTTGATCCCAGGTCCTGAGATCCACTTGGCAGCTGAATGGGCTAGAGGCTGCGGTGCTGACACTCACCCATTCATGAATTCGGCCTCTCAGGCATTCACATCAGGTCCCATTATTGCCAAAAATTTCTTCCTGGTGTAATATTTCAAGGGTGACTCCTGTTTTCCTTTTCTATACAAGTTCATAATATGTCTGCAAAGTTACACGCTATGGAATAGATGGGAATAAATGTAATAAATGTTATAGGTGCACTCACGGTCCATAAAATAAATGCTAAATAAATAAATAAATGATAAAATATAATGTATCACTCAAAAAACATGATATAGACTGAATATATTGATGTAAGTAGAAATCATATATTTAACATGTCTATAAATGTTATGAGATGCTTGAATTCAGGCCTAGGGAAGAGTTTAGTTCATGCATGATTCTCATTGGAAATGATAGGCAAGATGTATGGCACAACAATTATTTTTAATTAAGAGTTCATGAAGTGTGACAATAAGAATCACATTCAGGAAATGGAGGCATTGGGAAAGATCCAAGAATCGGTACTTAAATGGTAGATAGGATTTGAACACAGCTGGCTATATCTCCTACTCTATCCAAATAGGTAATTAGCATACTAGCTTCAGCTTATGAATGGATGAATATTGTGCCCCATACCCACACTGGGGCTCGATCTCAGGTCTGGGTATGTCTTAGCTCACAAGCTGATGGGCTCATGTGGACCTATTTGGCTGTTGGGCTTCCTAGACCCCAAGTTCAAATCCCAGCACTACCAAAAGGTTTATCTTGATGTGAGAAGCCAATTCTTGCACCTGTTTTCCTGTACTGTGCAAGTGCTGGGTCTCAGCAAGAATCAAAAAACATTGGCAACTCTACACCCATGATAATAGGTTGTCATCCATGTCAGCACAGTTTTATATGTCATTCTATGCTCAATAAAATACACAATACATCCTTGAAAAAGACACAAAATAAAAAGAATAACTACACTGAATGCAAGATGCATACCACACCTGTACGTAAATAGAGATCCTATGTTTAAAAGAGCTGGGCTTCTTATTTTGTCCAGTGCTGTGACTTCAGATCAGGCCCCGGACTAGGCCTGACATTCTATTCTTCAAGGATGGTGAGCCTCCCCTTCCCCCACAGTGCAACAGAGTTACCCATACCTGAGTTCAAATCCCAGCACTGACAAAAGATTCATCCTGATGTCAGAAGACAGTCGTTGTACCTGTTTTCCTCTCCTGTGAAAGTCCTGGGTCTCAGCTAGGCTGGAGAATGAATGCATAGGCAACCCTGTAACCATGGGAAAACTTTGTCATCCATGTCAGCACAGTTATAGCTGTCACCATACTCAGTAAAATACACCATACCTCCATGAATTAGACACAAATTAAGGAGAAGTGCACTGAATGCAAAATGATGACCGCACATGTATGTCAATATAGATCCTGTGTTTAAATTATGAATTTAGGACTATCCTGACCCTCCCTGGGGTTCGATGTCAGGTCCTGGGAAAGGTCTAGCTCCTTAGTTGCTCACAGGCTGGTATCCTCACCTAGATCTTTTCGCCAATTTGCCCTGCTGGGCTCTGAGTTAAAATCCCAATACTGCCAATAGATGAACTCTCATGTGAGAAACACATCGATCCACCTGTTTTCCTATGAAAGTCCAGGTTCTCAGGGAGGATGGAGAATGCTATATAGGCAACTCGATAGCCATGGGAATAGGTGGTCATCCGTTTCGGCACAGTTATGTCTGTCATCATGCTCAATAAAACACAAAATGCATACATGACTAAGACACACAATAAAAAGAGTAACTATACTGAATGCATGAGGCATTCCACACATCTATGTAAATAGAGATACTATATGTAAAATAGGTGGGTATATTATTTTTGCCAATACTGTGGCTTCAATTCAGGCCCTGTGACTTAGCCTGATATTGTAGTCTTCAAGGATGGTGAGCTTCCCTTTCCTCCACAGTGCTATAGATTTACCCAGACCTGAGTTGGAAACGCAGCAGTGGTAGAAAAATGGTGCGAGTTCTGAGCCAGGGTGTTTCTTCTTCTTCTTCTTCCTCTTCTTCTTCTTCTTCTTCTTCTTCTTCTTCTTCTTCTTCTTCTTCTTCTTCTTCTTATTATTATTATTATTATTATTATTATTATTATTATTATTATTATTATTATTATTTGCCAAGGAAGGGATTTGAACTCAGTTCGTGGTAACTCTGCCTTAGCTTCAATCACCTCAGGGTGACAGGCTGCCATGGGCCCATAGCCAATCCTGGGATGCTAGGCTTTGAAGTCTTGCAGGAAAACACACACACACACACACACACACAGAAACACAGAGAGAGAGAGAGAGAGAGAGAGAGAGAGAGAGAGAGAGAGAGACAGAGAGAGAGAGAGAGAGAGAGAGAGAGAGAGAGAGAGAGAGAGAGAGAGAGAGAGAGAGAGAGAGAGAGAGAGAGAGAGAGAAGCCGCGGGATGGATTTTTTACATTTTTCCCTTTCTATGGTGACCATCCTGGGTCTGAATGACATGTTTACAAAGGGTACTTCACCGTGCATTGGCGAAGGCTAGTGGGCTATCAGGGAAGCCATAGTCCCATGCAGCAATGTAGGCCCTGAGTTTAACTGTTGGTCCTGACACCTACCAATCGGGGGATTTCCCGAGACTTATTCCTATGCATCGGAATACCGATGGAATATTAACAAAGTATGATTGAGAATTTCTGCATGCATAGGTCTAGTCTAAAATTAGACACATTGATCTTATTGAATAGTTTATTAAGCATGAAAAGAATCCTATTCCTTCAATGGCACATAATAACTACCTAAGATTTGGTAGGAACGTAGTTGATGTCATCGAATCCTAGGTAGATGTCTCTGGCACTCTATACAAATATATATTTATTGGTATACTACCACCTGCCTATCCATGTATGGCTATTTTGTCCACCCCTGTGGCTTGATGTCAGAGTCTGGGAACTGCCTGGCAGTTTCCTGGGCTAAAGGTTGTCGTTTGGACACACCCATTCATGAATTGGTTCTGCTAGGCCCTGAGTTCAGATTCCAGCACTGCCAACAATTGGATCGTGGAGTAAGAAGCCAAGCGTGACACCTGTTTTCCTTTTCTCTGAGCGTTCTGGATGTCAGACATGATTGAGAACACTTCTACAAATCTAAATACTATGTGATAGGATGTCATCAAAATAATAAATGGAATGAGTGTTATCACAGTCAATAAAATAAATGGTTAATGAATAAAACAGAAATACAATAAATAACCACAATAAACAGGATATGTACTGAACATCTATAAGTAAGTATAAATCTTATCATTACAATATATATAAATAGTATGTTTCCCAGAGCTGGGGCTTGAATTCAAGCCTAGAGAGCAAGCCTGACTTTCTTGACTTCAAGCACGGTGAGCTTCTCCTTTGTCCACAGTGCTGCAAAGTTACCCAGACCCTGAGTTCAAATCCAAAGCCTGGCAAAAAAAAACGGCACCAATTGCAAGCCGGGAGATTATTTATTTATTTATCTATCTATCTATCTATTTATTTATTTATTTTGTGCGAAGCAAGGTCTTGAACTCAGGTCATGGCAACTCTGCCTCATCTTCCATCACTCTAGTCTGGGGTGCAGCCACTGGAACCACAGGCAATCCTGGGATCCTAGACCTCCAGGCCTTCTGGAGGGGAAAATGCACAGAGAATAAGTGGTGGGATGAAGTTTTAACATTTTGCACCATGACCATTTGGGTCTGAATGATACGGCTCCAAAGGGTACTTCACTTTGTATTGCTGAAGGCTGGCAGGGTACTGGGGAAGACATAGTCCTGCACGGCATTATAAGCCTAGAGTCGAATCTAAGTCATGCCACTTCCAGATGGTGGGAGATCCTAAGAGACCCATTCCCATTTATAGGAGTAATGATTGAATGTTGTAAGTGTCACGGTTGAATGAGTTGCTCATGAGTGATACTCGTATAAAATTAGACATTATGATTTCAGTAGGCTGACTAATTTTATTTAATATGAAGCATTAAAAGACTACTATTTTTGGAAGTGGCTCTGTGACTCAAGTGATAGAGTGCTCGCTTTGAGCTGAATAGTGCAGGGACAGCGCCAAGCCCAGAGTTTATGTTTTTGAAAAGACTACTATTTCTTACAGGGACACATTAATTTCAGAACACTGATTTACTTAATAGTTTATTAAGGATGAAAACAATAATATTAATTATATGGAGACATAATAAATACCCAAGAATTTTAAGAATGTAGTGTATATAACTGAATAATGGATAGACATCTCTGGCACACTATAAAGATATATATTTTTTAGCATACTAACAACTGTGTGTCAATCTGTTTTTATTTTGTCAACCCCTGGGGCTCAATCTCAGGTCCTGGGAAATGCCTGTCAGTATGGCATGCTGACAATCATTCATGAATTTGGCCCTGTAGGCCATGAGTTCAAATGCCAGCACTCCCAAACAAGAAATCATGGAGTAAGAAGTAGATGGTGACACATGTTTTCCTTTTCTGTGAAAGTTCTGTGTGTCAGTTATGAAGTGAAATACATATGCAGACCTATATCCTATGTAATCAATATTATATGTGCCATAATAGTCAATAAAATAAATGGTCACTACATGAACAAAACAAAAAATAAAATGAATAACTACATTAAATGCAATATGGAGTCAATATATGTATGTAAATATAAATCATATACTTAAAATGTACACAAATATGATGTATTCTAGGGGTGGGGATCAATTTCAGGCTTTAATGAGAAGTACAAAATGTCATGTCAAAACCAACTTTACAATGTCGGTGTGGGGGGGGGGAGAGGGGTATAATTGGGTGGGGGGAGGGGGGAGGCTGGGAAGGGAGGTGAAGGGTAAACAAAGGAGGAGGCTGCAATGCTTGGTAAGAAATGTATGCATTATCCTGCCCATGTAATTGTAGCCCCTCTGTACAGTATGTTCTCAAATAAAATAAAATTAAATTAAAAAAAAAAGGAACAGACTTGAATTTCTTGACTTCAAAAAAGCAAGCCTCCCCTTGCTACACAGTGCAACAGATTTACCCAGACCATGAGTTCCAATCTCAGTCCTGGCAGAAAAAAATGGCATCTCTGTGCTATGTGATGCCTAATTCTTAGGTATTTCATTATTTCTCCATTTAATGAATGTAATTTTTTAAATGCTTCATAAAGTATTGATTAAAATCAATCAGTGTCCTAGAATATAATTGTGTATAATTTTATCCTAGAATCATTCAAAAACTGTCCATTCAATCATGATATACATCACATTCCATTGGTATTCATATGGATAGAAATGAGTTTTTAGGATCTTCTGCCATTTGGAGGTGGCAGGACCAGGATTTGAATTGTGGGCTCCAGCTCCCACTACTTAAACCCGAAGATAGGGAATTCACCGGTCTGTCCAAGAACATCAGCAAGACCAATGATTAAGCAGGCACCAGTGGCTATCAGCAGTCCTCCATGATACTTACAAGGCTGTGAAAGGAGATTCATGGTCAAAGTCACCCTTGGCTGGAAAGTACTTGAGACGCCTGTCCAACTTCAGTGTCAACAAAGCCAGAAGTAGAGCCGTGTGGCTCCAGTGGTAGAAGGGTATCATTGAACAAAAGCAGCTCACCAACTGTGCCTAGGTCCTGAGTTCAATGTCCGGGACAGGCAACAAACAGGCATACACACAAAAATCTGTGCAGCTATATGGCTAAAGCAGGTCTCCCTCTTGTTCCCAACTGGATTGCACAGAGTTCCCTGGGAAAGGGGCTGCTGTCATCTTGACTCCGCCCATTCTGCCTGCATCACAGGATACCAGCCATACCCCCATTCTCTTATGGTTCTTTCTGACCAATGGGATACAAGAATCGTGGCCACCCACATTCCATGCTGCCCTGTAGCACCAAGATTCCCTCTGTTGGTTGACACCACTACCAGCAGTTGAGGAAGGTAGAGGTAACTGAGTGATAAACAAGAGTCTCGAGGCGAATTTGGAGTACAATAGGAAATTGACAACCTAGTAAGAGAGTGGGAGAATAGAGGATTTACCAGAGCCTGGGAATGTGGCCAGCCCATCTTTCCCATCCCAGTGCTCAGTTATCTGAAAAAACAAGACTCCTTGAGAGAGCTGGGGGCAATAAACTACTGCCAGAACACCAGCAGAAGAAATCCTCCCATCAGACCTTCAGCATTCAAGAAAACAAAGAATACATAAAAGGGAAGGATCCCAAAGACAAATACCTCTGGGAAGGGTGATTCAACCAAGGGTCTGGCCATGGGTGATGCTGACCACTGGCCTCCCCTGCCTTTGGACACAGTCACAGCCACCAGGGTCCAGATTGTCAAGGTTCCCAATACCACCAAGAATATGCAGAGGTGCTAGCAACATGTGGTGCCTGCCCTGGACCACAGCAAAAGGAGAAACCAGGTGCTCTATGCCAAGATCCAACCACTGAAACAGGAAAACACAGACCTGCAGGATTGACGAGAGAAAGAGAAGGAGAAGGTAGCCAAAGTACACAAAGCACCAAAAACAGAGCTAGACATCCACAAGCCACCCATATAGAGGTTGGTTTCTGCAGAAAGTGATTTACAATCAGCACCAGCCCACATGCAGCTCATGGCCGATGACAGCGAAATCGAGCATGAAGTTCTCACCAGCTGCCTACAGGCCGCAGAGCAGCGCATGGCAGAGCTGGAGATGGTGGCTTCTGTGGTTACTACTTACAGAAGGTGACCAAAATGTTCAAACAGCTAAATGATGTAACACTTCAGCTCAAGAAAAAGAAGAGAAGCTTCTATGACCTGCAGCAAGTGAACACAGAATTTTAGGAGAAGGTGTAAGCATTCTGGACATAGAGGAGCAACAGGAAGAACAGAATCTGCAAGTTCCAACAAGTGCTGGAGGGGTGTGAGGTACTAAGGAGACTTCAGGACAACCTGAGTTGAATGGTGTCTGCAGCAAATCTGGAGACAGACACCTTCTTGCAGAACCTGAGCATTGAGAGGTCCACGCAGAAGGAGGAGCCCTGGTGGCAGACCGAGCAGGTGAACCAACTGACAGAGGAAAAGGAGTGAGGATGAAGCTAGGTGCTGCACCTAGAGAATGAGCTGGGGGAACTGAGAAGGAAGTTGGCAAAGCCATGGCCCTCTGCGGGTCCATCTCAGGAGGAGCAGCACCTGCGGGCCCACACCTACAGCACGCAGATGGGGTTGAAAAACCTGGAGAAACAACTTCACATCCAGGTACGGGAAAACTAGAAACTCCGTCTCCATTATGCAGAGCAGCGGGAGCAAGTGGGAGGATTGGAGGAGAAAACCAAGGATCCACAGGAGATCCCCGAGACCCCACGATGTGCATGTGTATGAAACCCACAGCTGGAGGAACAGCTGGCCTTGCTGCAGGACGCTCTCTACAGGGTGAGCAGTGAGAAGGAGGAGCTCACCAGCATCGTGGACTCAGAGCAGCAGGTGAAGAAACATCTACAGGAATAGCTGTACTGCTGAGAGGAGAAGATATAGAAAGGGAAAGAGGTAGCTGAGAGAGAAAGCCAAGTGACTCAGGATCTCCGGGAGCAGCAGGAGCAGTCTCTGGCCCAGCTTCAGGAGCTCAGAGTCACCTGTGAGCAGCACATCACCTCCAATGAGCAGCTGTGCTCCAAGTAGTAGGTCCTACAGTAGCACCTGCAGAGGCAGACCCAGCTGTTGGAGCACCTGAAACAAGTGCAGGGTCCAACCAACTGGGGGGACAAGATGGTGCCCCCAAAGTGGCAGGACAGTTTCAAGTGCCTGGATGTGACCAGTCCAGAGGAGGAGCACATGCAAGCCCAGCTGAGCTTCCTGGCTTTCCCTGGGGAAGGAGAAGCTGTGAACCCTGGAGAAGCAATAGCTGAGGAAGCGACTCTCCTCGATGTGCCCATGGCAGAGGATGGAGATGTCCCCCAAACTCAGAGGGACCTGGAGCTGTTAGCACTCTCGGAGGCTGAGATCCACAGGGGGATACTCCTGCCACAGGAGCAGCGAGACTGCTGCAGGCACTCCCCCTCCCACCGACAGCTCAGTGCCAGATAGAGCTGGAGCCACAGGTCCCCCGCCCAATGAGCTGCCACCACAGCATGTGTGAGGATGGGAAGTGGGACACATGGGTGTCCAAGAAGAAAATCTTCTTCATCCACAACCTGCTTGATGAGGTGGACATCCAGAGTCCTGCAGATGAGCTCCACCATCGATGCAACCAGCTGTCGGCACATATCTGCACCATCCAGGAGTCCCTCCTGACATGTAAAGGACAGATGTTCATTCTGGATCAGCTGTGTCAGGAGAAAGCCGAGTGCATGTGCCAGCTATCCCAGGAGAATATGAAGAGTAGATAGCTGCCAGAGCTTCTGTCGCTCCTACACGGGGCTCCAGATGCTGACACAGGCTGAGCTCCCCACCAGTGCAGCTGCTTCAGAGGCCTCAGCGTCCTGGGGAGTCAAAATCAGGGAGAAGCAGAAAGGTTTCGAAGAATTGCAACTTCAGGATAGTGTGGAAACTGCAAGAGGAGAGGTCAAGTTTCGCTGCCCCGTACAGGACTCCCCCACAGAGCATGTCCTACTGCAGATCCCGAAATGCAGAACTGCCCACAGCTGGTGTGCTCAGGCTTGCATTGCTCTGTACCTTTTTTCTGTAGACAGATGGGGATGATGACTCCCTATGTGACTGACTGAGTCCCAAAATCCTCAGCAGCCACCAGAACTATTTGGCCAGGTGGGCTTCTCTAGGCCTCCATCTGCCTGGTGATAGGAAGGGTAAACAAACTATGGGCCTGATAGAGCAGAGGCTGCTGGGAGGAGGCCCAAATTCCAGGAACATCTAATGGCTCATTGGTGGCCAGGGAAGAGGCCCGTGTTATGCTTATCAAAAAGAATAAATTGTTTCCAAAGGGGAAAAAAATGCCTCCACAAAGATTTGTTCTTCCAGTTATGGGGCTTGAACTCAGGGCCTGTCCACTGTCCTTGAGCTCTATTTGATCAAGACTGGTGGTCTACAAGTTGAGCACCATCTCCCCTTCCAGCTTTTTCTTTGTGGAATCGAACCCAGGGCTTCAGGCTTGCTAGGCAACCATTCTATCACTGAGCCACATTCTCAGCTAGGATGATCTCCTGCCCCCAAACACATATGGCCATTACTCAGATAAATAGGAAGTAGGGGCTAGGATGAATATGAAGCACAAGTCTGGTTCACACAGAAACAATCCCCTGCCCCCTCTTCGACACCCTTATTTAAAGTTTCTCTTTTACTATTGAAGGATGAGAGAGGGAGAGGGACATCTGAGTGAGGAGTACCAAGAACAGTGGCCCCCTGAGCCCCACAGCTTCCCCCACACAAGTCGTCCTACAGATTCCCATCTTACCTGACTCAATGTTGTGTCTACACTGTCTCCCTACTCCTGCAAAGCGAAGAATGAAATAAATGTCAGCCCAAGCCTCATCCCACACCCAGGGTAGAAGCTCCTAGTCCCAAACTGACTTCCACCTCTGACTTCCCGGAGTTAGGCTGGACCCACCACTCACCACTGTGTTGGTGTCAATGATCTCATGGATGGATTTCAGGAAGAAGGTCTATGGAAAAGAGCAGATGCAGCAGGGTAAGCAGGGAGGAAGGACCCAGGGCAATTGGTCTGGGATCTTCCTCCTTGGAGTCCTCCTGTCAAGCCAGAGCCATCCTGACCCAAAACCCAGCCAAGGGCAGGGGGTGGAGAAGATAGAGGAGCACGGGACTAGAGGAGGTACTGCTTTTTCTTGATGCACTTGAAATTTCCAATATTTGGCCCATGCCAATCCCAAAGCCAACATGCAATGCCTCTCCTTGTTATTGTCCATGAGTGTTGTCCCTGAGCTCTTTTTCTCAAGGCTTGCACTCTACCACTTTAGCCAAGGGACACTTCTTGTTTTCTGATGGTTCATAGAGGATAAGAGTCTCACACACTTTCCTGCCCAAGCTGGCTTGGAAGCCAGATCTTACCTTCCTGAGTAGCAAGGATGTTAGGCGTGAGCCACAACTGCCCAGCATATGCTGCCTTTTTAAAGGATCTTAGCAAGTCTGTAAATGGAACCCTAAAGGGCCTGGATAGACCAAGACCCAATCAAGGAGCTGGGACTGGGGAAGGCTGACATTCTAGCCATTCTGTTCCCCAAAATTATAGATGTCAGGTGGTGTTGGATGCATCGAACTACTAGGCCAACAACCACCAGACTTAGTGGGAAAAAGGTATAGAATACCCAAAGGTTACAGTGTAGAAATCTCTGATTTTGCATGCATATGGGTGTGTGTGTGTGTGTGTGTGTGTGTGTGTGTGTGTGTGTGTGTGTGTGTGTATGTGTGTGTGTGTGTTTGTGTGTGTGTGTGTGTGTGTGTGTATGTGTGTGTTTACCAAGGGTTGAAGAGCTTAGGTGGTAACCTTTAGCTTGTTTGCACAAGTTTGGTGCTCTAACACTTGAACTATAATATTAATTCTTCCCAGTTTTTTTGGTGATTCTTTGGAGATAAGAGTATGCCCAGGCTAGGTTTGAATCTTGATTGATCTTCCAGTGTGAGCCTTGAGTAGCTAGGATTATAGGCATGTGCCACTGACATCCAGCTGCATGGATGTCTTTTCATACTTTCTGTTCTAACAGCTGTCTACTTACCTTGGCCTAGATCGCTGACCTCTACATCAGCTCCCAGCAGCACCTGACTGTGTGGAGACCATAATGTTCAAAAATTGTCAGTGCATCCTATTTCTTTGTCCTCAGGGGAGGGTATGTCTCCTCTGAAGACCGGAGGGGTAAGGGAAGGGGTACGAGGGATAGCTGTAGATGGGTGCTCGGCTAGGAAATAGGTACTCTGTTTTATCCAAAAAGGAATGCGTGCCCAGATGCTAATCGCTCATGCTCTCATAATCCTAGCTCGTTCAGCAGGCTGAGATTGGAGGATTAACGTTCAGATGCAGCCCAGCAATAATTGTCTGTGAGACTCTCCTCTCCCAAGAACCACCTGAAAGCTGGAAGAAAAGCTCTGGCTTAAGTGGTAGAGTGGTATCCTTGAATGAAAAAACTGAGGGACAGAGCATGGGCCCTGGATTCAAGCCCTACTACTAAGATGCATTCATGCGCACACATACACACACACACACACACACACACACACACACACACACACACACACACACACAGAGGAAGGTAGTAATGATAAGCTGAGCTAGAACTGGGGGCAGTCCTGAGGCATAATCATAATAAACTCTCAAGCCACATCAGTTGTTTCTCCTTAAGTCCTTCTTGGGCTGAGGGGTCTGGGCTATGGCAGTAAATTGCATGGAACCAGCCCCTCCATCCCAGCAAGGGGACATAGAACCAAGGGAAGGCCACTATGGATGCTCCTTTGTAGTTGTACCATGATTGCAGACATTCATCTGCCCTGAACACTGGTGAGTTAAGCAGGGCTCCGAGTCCTGGGACTCCTGGAATATAGTGATTGCTACGAGCAGCAGCCAACCTGCTTTTGTTCCTCAGCCTACAAGTCTTTCATGAGCCCAACTCAAAACCTGCCCAAGGTGTGCCTGACAAATTCACATTCTTGTGATTCCCTTGTGAGCTGGCCTTAACTGGTCTAACCCTTCTGGCCCAGAACCGTGGTCTGAGATGTTGATTTAGTGCTTAGATCCACACTGCACTCATGACAGATGCCCTTCTGATGAACGGCGGATGACCTGCATGCCACAAGGCATGAACTTTTCTCGTACTGTGTCCTGCTCTGTAGGCAAAGGCCTTCAAGGAGGCTGCTCTCAAGACTTGTAGGACACATAGACATTGGAAGACCATCAGGAGCCCACTGGAAAGTACTTGCTAGAGCCATAACATGAGGTCAAAGCAGGCCAGGTATTGGTCATGGGGCTCTAAGTCTGGGCCTGGGAACTGTCTCTCAGCTCTTCAGCTTAGCACTTCAGCCGCTTCTGGTTTTCTGGTGGATCTTTGGAGATCAGAGTCTCCCGGACATTCCTGCCCAGGATGGCTTTGAATGGCAATTCTCACATCTCAGCCTCCTGATGTGCTAGGAGGACCAGCATAAGCCACCCATGCCTGGCCTATCTGTCCATTCACCACAGTGGACTAGGAGCTCCTGAAAACTTTTCTTTATTTTTTAGGTGCCAGTACTGGGGCCTGAACTCACGGTCTGGCCTGTAGTCTCTTAACATTTTCTCTCAATGAGGACATGCTACCACTTGAGCCAAAGCTCCATTTCTGGCTTTTGTTAGTTCATGGGCAAGAAAGTCTCACTAACTTTCCTCCCTTGAGATGGCTTTGACCCACAATCTCTGATCTCAGTCTCCTGAGTAGCTAGGATTTATGGGGGTTGAGCCACTGGTGGCATTGGGCTAGAAGCTTTTCTTAAGAAGAGTTCTTCCCTGCATTTGCCCTGAGTCCTCCATGCAAAGAGGGCCTGAGGGTCAGGAGCTGTGAAAAATAGGCTTCCAGCCACAGAAATTGGATGGGGTCTTTGGTGAAATGTCAAGCTAATATTTCCCTGGGCCTCATTCTGGGACCCCACCCTCTGCCCTACTTGTGACTCAAGTACAAATCTTGACCCAGCCTTCAGTGTTCTGCCAGACTTGTCTGAAGCCACAGAACCATCATTCCATCCACACAACCTGCTCTACACCACACCTCAGGACCTTTGCCCATGCTGTACCTTGTGCCTGAGGCTCTCTGTCCTGTTCCACAACTTAGAACTCCTATGGAATTTTGGCACTGGTTATATCACTTCCTGGAGCAAGTCTTTCCTTTCCTTCTCCATCTTTTTAAAAAAAAAATACTGAATTTCTAGAGGTGGAATTTGTGCAGGTTGACTGTCAAGTTCTCTATCTTGGGGTGTGTGTGTGTGTGTGTGTGTGTGTGTGTGTGTGTGTGTGTGTGTGTGTGTGTGTGTGTGTGAGTGTATGTGTGTGTGTGTGCCTGTGCCTGTGCCACTCCTAGGGTTTGAATTCAGGGCCTGGATGCTATCCCTGATCTTTTGTGCTCAAGACTAGCACTCTACTACTTCAACCACAGCTCTACTTCTGGCTTTGTGGGTGTTTAATTGGAGAAAAGAATCTCATATAGACTTTCCTGCTTGCATTTGGTATCCTCAGATCTCAGCCTCCTGAGTAGCTAAGGTTACAGGAGTGAGCAAACAGCATCTACCCTCTACCTATTACCCATAACCTCGGCCCTCCTCTAAGTCCCAGAAGAATATGTCTCACTATGCTCACGTTTTTTGTTGCTGTTGTTGTTGTTGTTGTTTTTGCTAATCTTAGGGCTTGAACTCAGGGTCTGGGCATGTTCCTAACCTTTTTTTGCTCAAGGTTAGCACTTTTTTTGCTTAAGCCACAGTTTCACTTTTGGCTTTTTCTGTTTCTGTGGTAGGAAGGAATCGAACTCAGGGCTTCATGTGTGCTAAGTAAGCACTCTACCAGTAAGCCACATTCGAAGCCCAAAGCTTACTTCTAATGGGAGTTATGATGGTGGGATTTATTGGATTACCCCTTTTGGCACAGAAATTGCTGGCTATTTCCTATCTTTCCCAGGATTTGGGACCAGCCTGAGACTCAACAATGAAGAATGATGAATGAGTGATGGACACCAGGCCCCAGAGACCTAGGCTCACATCTTAATGAGGGATAGAGGATTTAGAGCCACAACCTTCAACAACTTCTACAGCCTAAGAATTGTGGTTTCCCTTGACAAGTGCCAGGACATAATGCACCCGTTGTACACACCAGTTGCACACACCAGCCCAGGCAAAGCCTTCATGGCTTCAGTTCTTAAATTCCAGTGAAGGATGCTTATTCAAGCTGCCTGCTCAGACTTAGTACTCTCTGAGGGCCTGTTCCAGCTTGCCCAGTTTGGGGGGCTGGGCATGGCCAACCTGCTGAATGCCCATCATCCTGGCCCTGTCCCTGAGACTTTTGCTCAAGGGTAGTGCTCTGCAACTTAAGCCACAGGGCCACTCAGGGTGTTTTTGTTGTTATTTTATTTTGATTTCCTGTGATCTCTTAAGAAATATGAGTGTCGCAGTCTGTCCTACCCAGGCTGAATTCAACTTGGCATCTCAGCCTCCTGAGGAGCTAGGATTACAGGCAAGAGACACTGACACTTGGCTTCCTTTTCATCTTGTTGTTCTTTTTTTTTCGTGACAATCTGAAATCTTCAAGGTGTCATTCCAATGGTTTGTATTAGAAGTAAACTTCCCAGGCCTGGAATTCGAATGCTAGGACTACCACCCACAAATGGAGGGAGATCCTAACAAACTCATTCCTATTCATGCGAATGCTAATGGAATGTTATTAAAGTAATAATTAAATTTGCAGTTAATTCATGATTCTACTTTAGAATGCCACACAAAAATTATTGAATTTATATCTTCGATTCTAGCACCATGGTATGATTAAGGATATTGACTGATTTTTATTAATGATTTTATAAGTATTAGATGATGATACTGAAGTGCCCCCGTCGCAGGACCCCCACCAAGAAGACCACCGAGAGTCGGATATTCTGAAATACAAAAGCAAGGCTTTATTCAGTCAGGCTGCAGCTCAGGCCTCGTCCTACACACCGACACAGTGGAGCTTAGGAGGAAGCCCCAACCTGAAATTTCATAGGGCTTATAAAGGCAAAAACTACAAAGTTACAGTAACCAGATGTGTTAACAGGACATCCTAGTTTGATAAGGGGTGATAGGGGGTGATCAGACCATTTGGGCTAGGGCATTAAAGGGCAGGGTGTTATCAGACCATTTGGGCTAGGGCAATAAAGGGCAGGGGGTTATCAGACCATTTGGGCTAGGGCAATAAAGGGCAGGGGGTTATCATACCATTTGGGCTAGGGCAATAAAGGGCAGGGGGTTATCTGTGAAGCAAGGGAAGTTTGTGGCCACAGATAACTCTGTCCTTGGGATTTATGTGAGCTCTGGTTAACTTCAACATGGACAAGTCAGTTCCTGGAATTTATGTTTGCTCTGGGTCACTCATCATTTAACATAAAGGACAGAATGGCTGCTGCCTCAAAATGGAGTTACTTCAACTCTTCAATACTTCATTAAATGGAAGCATAATTTAATAACTAATAATTTGTAATAATATATAATTTAATAATATCCTCACATTCCCTCTGTCTCTCTCTCTATATATATATGTATGTATGTATGTATATATATATATATATATATTTGGCGTTACTGTGGCTTGATCACAGGTCCTCAGAACTTCCTGGCAGCTCAGTTTTCTGGAGGCTGGTGTGCTAAATCTGTGACCCCATTTATGGATTGGGCATTTTAGGCCGTGCGTTGAAATCCCAGCATGGCCAATAATGTATGCATGGAGTAAGAAGCCAATTTTGACACATTTTTTTCCTTCTCTGTGAAAGTTCTGGGTCTCAGTATATGTGATATGATGTAATAAAATAAATGATTTATGTGCAATAATACTAAATAAATAAGGGTAATAACTGTCATATGGAGTAAACCCATGTATGTAAATAGATCTCATATGTGAGTATCATTTTTTCCAGTACTGGGGCTTCAATTCAGGCTCTTGGAACTTTTCTGAACTAGTCTTCAAGGAAGGCAATCTTCCGCTTCACCCACAGTGCCACAGAGTTACCCAGACTATGAGTTTAAATGCCAGGCCTGCCAGTATAATGGTGCAAATACCAAGCCAGGGCCATATTATTATTGTTATTGTTGTTGTTGTTATCATTATTATTATTATTTGGTTTTAGGCCAAGTACCGAGCTTGAACTCAGGTCTTGGCATCTCTGCCAAAGCCAATCCTGGGATCCTAGGTCCCGAGTTCAAATCTCAGGGCTGGCAAAAAAATAAAAATAAAAAGGAAAAAATAAAACTGAGAAGTTCAATGAGGTGATTACACGTTTTTTCCTTTATATTGTACCATCCTGGGTCTAAATAACAATGCCCAGACAATGTACATGACCTTAAATTGCTGATGTTTGGCAGGCTATTAGCGAAGCCAAGCTGAAATCGGCAACTTAGGCCTGGAGCTTGAATCCCGGGACTCCTACTAATGAATAGCTGTCGGGAGATTCTAAGAAACGCTTTCCAATAGACATCTGTACAAGTGGAATGTTGTAAAAGTAACAATTACATTAGTAGTTAGTGTACAATTATATTAGAAAATTATACACAACAGGTATACTACATTGACTAATTTTCAATTAATACTTTATTATGTAGTCAATCATGATACCTAAAAAAGGAAGGAATAATTTAATTGGCAATATTTAATTTAATTGGCAATATTTGATAGAAATATCATATATGCAAGTTCATAATTTACAGATATCTCTCATTAAATATATCTACATCTATCTATCTATCTATCTATCTATCTATCTATCTATCTATCTATCTATCTATCTATCTATCTATCTATCTATCTATCTGTCTGTCTGTCTGTCTACCAATCTACACATTTATCTGTTTATACACTTGTGACTACTGGGGCTCCATGTTAGAGTGCTCGCCTAGTAAGTACGAAGCCATGGGTTCAATTCCTCACTACCATTTGCATAGAAAAATCCAGAAGTTTTGCTGTAGCTCAAACACTCCAGCACTAGCTTTGAGCATAAAGGCTTAGGGACTGTGTCTAGACCCTTACTCAAGAGCCAGGACTGGCACCAAAACAAAAAATAAAAAAGGAAAAGTTAGAATGTTCTGACTGCAACTACATATGGATAGGGCTGCAAATACCTCATCACAGAGCAAGCTGGGAATCTAGTGCTGACATTTGCCATCTAACCTGAATTAGACAGAGGTAAACTGCTGGAACCCAGTTCCATGGACTAGATGCTGCTGGCTTGCTCACCCTGTCATCCAATATACTAGGGGGCTGAGATCCTACACTGGTGGGATTAAAACCTAGGCTTGGCAGGAAGTCTGTGAAACTCTGAGCTGTGGCTTAAAGTCGCAGAGTTCTAGCCTGATCAAAAGACCTTAGGACAGTACCCCCAAAATTTCAGTGCAATCCTCGTGGCTGACTCCTCCCCCCAAAACCCTCACCCCTCCAAAATCTAAATTTGGACTGTTTGTAGTGTATTTCTGAAAGAATGATGATACTGATGAAAGCACCCTAATTCTAATGATATTATGTGGGCTTCAGCTATGTGATGAGAATTTCATGAGGTGTTGTGTGCTGAGTACTTCTTGGAGTGCATTTTTTCATCTGGTTCTTGTAAGAGCTCCACAAGTAAGATGATTGTGCAGATGAGAAACTTGTGGCACCATTTCATGGCCAAAATTATGTATGTACCTAACTGTAGTGAGTTGTCTCCTGCAGACAATTGTTTTGTATTATATTTCTTGATCATGAACCTTGAACTCAGGGCCTAGCCACTGACTTTTACATTTGGGGATCATGGGTAGCACCCTACCACAAAGAGGCAAGGACCCCCTTGCAACAGAGTGTTATAGTCTAGGCGTGCAGTAGATGAGGTGTGTCATCCTGTCTACTCAGGAAGCTAAGATCTGATGGTCTGGGTTCAAAACTATCCCAGACACAAAAGGTCCCATGAGACTTTTATCTCCTATTCACTACTTAGGAACTTGAAGTGGAAGCAAGTTGCTGCTGACTTGTGCCTGTCATCCTAGGTACTCCGGATGCTGAGAGCTGAGGATCACGGTCCAAAGCCAGCCTGGGCAGGAAATTCCTTGAGATGCTTTTCTCTAGTGACACACCAAAAACCTCAAGGGGTGCTGTTGCTCAAGTGGTAGAGTGATTGGCTTTAGCTAAAGAGCTCAAGGACAGCACCCAGGCCTAGACTTAAATTCCTCCAACTTCCAACAAAAGAAAGAAAGAAATGTGAAGTAGAGTGCTGGGAATGTGTCTTAGGAGTAGAGTGCTTTGCATGTATGAATCCCTGGGTTTGATTCCTTAGTACTACACTAGAAACAATCCTGAAGTGGCTGTGTGCCTCAAGTGGTAGAGTGCTATCCTTGTACAGGAGAAACTCAGGTACAGTGTTCAGGTCCTGAGTTGAAGCTCCAGGACAAGTGTATGAACACACATACATGCACACACACACACACACACACACACAACACACACACACACACACACAGATAACAGAAGTGAAGCTGTGACAAGAAATGATAAAACACTGAGCTTCTGCTCTGAGCTCATGGTCAGTATCCAGGTCCTGTGTTCAACCCTGAAACACAGCCACCCAGGGCCCAACTAGAAGAGGTCAAAGTTTCAAAAGCTGCTGAGTTTCACCAGCCATAGATGACATGAAGCATAGTAATATTACACATGTACTTTGATTTAGCAAGCTTCTGGAAACCCAGGGAAGCATCATTGCCAATAATGGATCATTTTATTAGGTTCAGCTCCTTAGTTGTCTGCCAAAAGGACCCTTGAATTAATTGTAGCAGGTTTTTTGAACACTGGAACATAGTCTAACAAATACAGGATAAGTGCAGGGAACTTGGCCTGCCACGGGAGGTGGCACAAATGAAGTCTTCCTGTCACAACAGAGCTCTCAGCAGAGAGATAGATTGAGATACAAAGAGGCCTTTTTCTCCTGGCCTTCAGAGCCCACCCACACTCCTCACTAATTGGCCTAGAAAGAGTTTTTTGTCACTCAGCTCTACAAGAGTGAGGCCTTTTGTCTGCCTGTTCCAATAATGAGGAAGTGTTCTTCCAGCAGTCCCAGGCTACAATGGGAACAGTGAGAGGAGCTCCGGAAGATGCACTGTCTTGAAAATCTCTCTGTGCTATGAAATCATTTTATTCAAAGCAAATATCCTAGCTGGATGCCTTTCATTATAGGGATTCTGGACCTTCACCAATAGAAATACATGTGTACATACATGGGGAGACATGTTGTTACTGGCTTTTCTTTTAATTGCCAGGCTCGGGAGTTTTACTATGAGCCTAGGCACTGTCCCTGAGTTCTTGTGCTTAAGGTTAATGCTCTGCCCTTGAGCCATAGCCCCATTCATGGGGATTTTTTATTCCTGTAATCCCTCAGAAATAAGAGTGTGGTGGATTTTCCTGTCCTGGCTGAATTCAAACTGGCATTCTCTACCTCTCTCAGCCTCCTGAAGAGCTAGGATTACAGGTAGGATCCACTGACACTTGGCTTTCTTTCCTTCTCATTCTTTTCTTTCACCCTGACAATCTGAAATCTTCACAGTGTCATTCCAATGGTTTGCATTTCAAAGTAAAATATCCAGGCCTGGAGTTAAAGTGACAGTACTGCCACCTACAAATGGAGGGAGATCTTGAGAAAATCATTCCTATCCGTGGGAATGCCTAATGAAATGTTATAAAAGTAGCAATTAAATTTGCAATTAGTTAATAATTCTCTTATAGAATGCCACACAAAAAGTATTGGATAATGTCTTCCATTCTAGCAACATGGTTTGATTCTCCCAATTATGGAATACTGACTACTTTTACATTAATAGTTTAATAAGTATTCAACCATGATACTTCATTAAAAGGAGGCATAATTTAATAATTAATAATTCATAATATATATAATTCAATATTCTCACATTCTCACTCATATATATAGCAAACTACAGTCTATCTATCTATCTATCTATCTATCTATCTATCTATCTATCTATCTATCTATCTATCTATCTATCTATCTATCTATCCACCACTACTATTGCTTGATCACAGGTATTCAGAACTGGCTGGCAGTTCAGTTTGCCAAAGGCTTTTGTTTTACAACTGACCCATTCATGATTTGTGCATTGTGGGCTGTGAGTTCAAATCCCAGCATGGCCAAAAGTTTATATGTGGAGTCAGAAGCCAATTTTGACCCATTTTTGTCCTTCTCTGTGAAAGTTGTGGGTCTCAGGATGATGTATAATCCATATGCAAATAAATCCATGTGATAAGACGTAATAAATGAAATAAATGTGATATATGTAATAATACAAAATAAAATAAATAAAAAATAAATAAGGGTATTAAATGTCATAGGGAGTAAACACATGTATGTAAATACATCTCATGTATGAATATTATTTTTTCCAGGGCTAGTGCTTGAATTCAGGCCCTGGAAACTGGTCTGAAATTCTTGTCTTCAATGATGGTGAGTTTCTCCTCCCCTACAGTGCCAAAGAGTTAATCAGACCCTGAGTTGAAATCCCAGGCCTGCCAGAAAAATGGTGCAAATTCCAAGCCAGTGTCTTAATTTTTTGACCAGGGACATGCACTATCTTGAAAGCACTCTCTGTGCTATGATATCATTCTATTCAAAGCAAATTTCTTAGCTGGGTGCTATTTTTCCTAATGACTATGGATGTTCACTGATAGAAATACATGCATATATACACAGACACATGGAATTACTGGCTCTTTCTTTTTAGTGCAGATCCTGAGGTTTGAACTATGACCCTAGAAATTATCTCTGAGGTCCATTTACACAAGGCAATACTTTATTGTGCCTTAATCAATGATACTTCATTAAATGGAGGAATAATTTAATACCTAATAATTATTAGTATTATGTTAAATGTCATTTAATAATATACAGACATCTCACATTCTATAATATATTTATATTTAAATGTACAGTGGAATATACATATCTCTCTCTCTCTCTCTCTCTCTCTATATATATATATATACATGTATTTGCAGCAATTTACACATCTATCTATTTATATATTGACCACTCCTGGGGCTAGAACTCAGGTCTTGGGAACTGCCTGGCATTGAATTTGTTTGAGGCTGCTGTGCTTAAACTGACCCCTTGATGAATTGGACATTCCAGGCCCTTAGTTCAAATCTCAGGAGTGCTGAAGTCAATTGGTGGAGTAAGAAGCCAATGTTGACCTAATTTCCTTTCCGTGGAAATATTGTGCCCTAGGTACAATATGTAATATCTATGCAAATACATATGTATGATATATATTATACATGTATATAAATATTATTTTTGCCAGTTCTAGGGCTGGAATTCACACACTGGGAAATGCTCCGGTTATTTTTTTCTTCTAGGTTAGCTTTCACTTTACCCAGAGCACAATAGTGTTACCTAGTCTCTGAGTTCAAATTAAAGGTATGGCAGATAAAGTGGCCCAAACTCCTAGCCAGGACCTTAACTTTTTTTGGGGGGCAGGCACGGGGGTTGAACTCAGGTCGCCACAACTCTGACTCAGCCCTGATTACCCTAGGCTGGGGTGCAGCTTTTAAACCCACAGATGATCCAGGGATCCTAGGACCTGTGTTCAACTCCCAGCTCTGTCAAAAAAGTAAAGCAACCAAGATTGAGGAGGAAAAACCAGGAAATTTTAGACAACAGTTTTACCTTTGTTTCCTTTGCACTGTGACCATCCTGGCTCTCAATGACTCGGCTTGAAAATTGCACATGTCCTTGCATGGCCGAAGGCTGGCAAGCTGTCAGTGAAGCCTGAGCCCAACCAAGACACCTAGGCCCTGAGTTTGATGCTGGGACTTCCACCTACTCGTTCCTATCTATAGGAACAATAATAGAATCTTTGTAATGTACCAATTGAACTACTAATTAGCTAGTCATTGTAGTATAAGATTGTATGCAATAAATATAGGTCATTGATTAATTTAATATTTTATTGTCTCCCACTGTGATTAATTAATGGAGGCATAATTTTAGACCAAATAATTCATAATAATAGAGTATATAAAAATAAGATATAGACATCATTATACAGTAGAATCTATATAAATGTCTATCTGTCTCTCTCTATAACTTTATTTATAGATTCATATACATATGTAAATACACACCCTGCAATATACATATCTGTTTATATATTGGCCACTCCTAGGGCTTTATCTCAGGTCCTCAAATTTGCCTGACAACTTCACTTGCATCAGACTGGTGTGCTAACATTGACACATTCATGAAGTGGGCCTTCTAGGGCCAGAGTTTAAATCACAGAACTGCCAAGAACTTAATTGTGGTAGAAGAAGCCAATTGTCCCACTTGTTTTCCTTATCAGTGAAAGTCCTGGGTCTTAGGAATGTTGTATAATACATAGGCAAATCTGTGTTCTATTTAATAAGGTGTAAATAATGTTATACATGTAATCATACTCTCTAAAATACATAATAAATAAATAAAAAACAAAATAAAATTAATACCTACCCTAAATGCAATATGTCATAAACATGCATATGTAAATATAAATCATGTTTTTAAAATGTATACGAATATTATTTTTGCCAGTGCTAGGGCTTGAATTCAGACCCTGGGAACAGGCCTGTCTTTTTTGTCTTCCAGCATTGTGAGCTTTCCCTTCCTCCACAGTATTGCAGATTTACCCAGACCCTGAGTTCAAATCCCAGGCTCGGCAGAAAAAATGGCTCGAATACGCCAAGTAGCCTCATAATTATTTAAATATTTTAATGTATCTATGTATATATGTATGTATGCATGTATGTATTATGTATTTTTATTTTGTCAAGCTCAATGGCAGCTCTGCCTCAGCTTTGATCACTCTAGGCTGGGTTGTATCCACTGGACCCACATCCGAACCTAGGTTCCTGGGCCTAAAAGTCTGACAGAAAAAATAAATAAATAAAAAGACACAGAAAAAAACCCAGTAACTTTCAGATGTCTGCCGGTTTTACATTTGTTCTCTTTTCAAGGTGACCATCCTGGATCTAAAAGACAGGGCTGAAAAGTGTTGGTAACCTGCCATTGCTGAATGCTGTTGGGCTTTCAGGGAAGTAATGGGCCAACACCACAACATAGGCCCTGTGTTCGAAGCTGGGTCCTGACCCCTACCAGTGAAGGGAGATACTAAGAGTCTCGTTCTTATTCATAGGAATACCGATGAAAGATTATGAATGTCAAGGTTTAATTGGTTGTTCCTGAATTATACTAGTATAAAATTAGAGAGTGATTTTAGGAGTCTGAAGGATTTTAATGAATATTTTTTGGCACATTAAAAGAATACTATTAATTATGTGGACACAATAGTTTTGGGACAGTGGTCGATTTAATTAATAATTCATTAAGGATGAAAACTAATATTAATTACATGGAGGCATAATAAATACCCAAGAATTAATAGGAATGTAGCCTATATAACTGAATAATGTACAGACATCTCTGGCACTCTATAAAGATCTGTATTTATTTGTGTACTACCATCTGCATGTCAATCTGTTCTTGTTTTGTCAACCCATGGGGCTCAATCTCAGGTGCTGGGAACTGCTTGCCAGTTCAATATGCCCCAGGCTGGCATGCTGACACTCACCCATTCATGAATTGGGCCTTGTAGCCTGTGAGTTCAGATGCCAGTACTCACAAAAATTGAATCGTGCAGGAAGACACAGGGTGACACATGTTTTCTTTTTCTGTGAAAGTCCTGGGTGTCAGGTGTGAAGTTTCATGAATAGGCAATTCTATATCTTATTTAATAAATGTAGTAAATATTCCATGTGTTGTAGCAGTCAATAAAATAAATGATAAATGAATAAAAATTGAATAATTTCATTAAGCACAATTTGGAGTCAACATACAGGGCTCTATCTCAGGGCCTGGGAACTGCCTGGCAGCTGAATTGACTAGTGGCTGCTGTGCTGGCATTAACCCATTCATGAACTGAGCCTTCTTTGCCTGAGTTTAGATCCCAGCACTGCCAAAATGTAATTTTGGAGTGAGAAGCTGAGCATGACACATGTTTTCCTTTTCTGTGAATGTGCTCTGTGTCAGGTAGGGTGTATAATTTGGATGCAAATCTATATTCTATGTAATAGGATGTAATAAAGGTAAAAAAACATCATAGGTTGAAGAATTGCCACTACAGTAAATAATAAACAGATTGAATTAGTAGTGAATCATTCTAGGATAAAATTAGATGCAATAAGTGTAGGATGTGCACTAAGTTTAATTTCTATTTTATTAAGCATTAACAGAATAAAAATTACATGGAGACATAATTAAATAACTAATAATTGGTAGTAACACATGATGCATAATTTAATAATGTATAGACATTGTTCTCATTCTATGAAATATCTAATTATATATATGGATATATGTACATATATGATAAACAATAATGGGATATTGAGTAATTATTAATTAATGCTTTATTAATTGTTAACTGGGACACATCATTAAATGGAGACATAATTGAATTCCAAATAATTGGTAGCAATATTATCTATAATTTAATAATATGCAGAAATCTCATTTTATATATATTCTATTTATATACAGCAATCTCTATCTATTTGTACCTCATTCACTCCTGGGGCTCAGTGGTTGAGTGCTCCCCTAATAAGCACGAAGCTCTGGGTTCGATTCCTCAGTGCCACAAAACAGAAAACCCAGAAGTTCTGCTGTCTTTCAATCAATTGAGTGCTAGCCTTGAGCACAAAGGTTTAGGGACAGTGTCTAAGCTCTTACTCATGCCCCAGGTCTGATAACAAAAAAGGTAGAATGGTCTAACTGCAATTATAGAAGGACAGAACTTCAAATACCTCATTACAGATCAAGCTAGGAGACTAGTGCTGACAGCAGCCACCTAACCTGACTTAACCACATGTAAATCGCTGCAACCCAGCTCCACGGGTTACCTATATCATCCTGGCTTATGCCCATCATCCTGGCTGCTCAGGAGCTTTAAAACCCAGTCTTTGCAGGAAGTCTGAGACAACTCAAAATGTGGCTCCAAGAGGTAGAGCTCTAGCCTTGAGCAAATGTTATTGGAACAGTACCCCATGCTTTGAGTTCAAGCCCCATGGCTAACAACCCCTCCCCCCAAAAAACACCCCACTAAACCATTAGATGTGAACTTGTATGGTTTGTAAAATTTTCCTCAAAGAATGGTGATACTGATGAAAGCACCCTAATTCTAATGACAGCTTGTGGAATGGAGCTATGTGCTGAGTCCTCCATAGGCTGCTCTATTCTGAGTCCCGCACAGGGTGCTTTGTGCTGAGTCTTTCATAGGATGCAGTGTGCTGAGTCCTGCATTGGGTGCTGGGTGCTGAGTCTTTAACAGGATGTTGTGTGCTGAGTGGTACAACGAGTGCCATGTGCTGTGTCCATAACCGGGTGCATTCTTACATCTTGTCTATGTAAGAGCTCCACAACTTAGATGATTATACAGACAAGAAAATTAAGGCTCAGATAGGTCCCCATGTCAGGGATAAAGTTATGTGTTACCGAAGATTAGTGAGTTGTCTACAGCAGACAATGGTTTTGTTTTGTTTTTTCTCGGTCATGAACCTTGAACTCAGGGCTTAAGCGCTGACCCTTACGTCTTGGGCTCATGGCTAGCACTCTACCATGTGGAGCCACGGACTCCCTTGCAACAGAGGCCACAGCCAAGGGGTCAGTAGCTGAAGTCTCTCATCCTGCCTTCTCAGGAAGCTGAGTTCTAAAGTCCATAAGACTATTATCTCCAATTCACTACTAAGAACCTGAAGGGGAAGCTGGGTGCTTTTGGCTGATGTCTCTCATCTTTGCTACTCAGGAGGATGAGATCTGAGGATCATGGTTCAAAGCTAGCCTAGGCAGGAAAGCCCTTGAGAAACATAGCTCCAATGAACAACCAGAAAACCGAAAGAAGCTCTGTGGCTCAAGTGGTAGAGCACAAGATTTGAACTAAAGAGGTCAGGGACAGCACCCAGGCCAAGACTTCATCTCATTCAACCGACAACAACAACAATAAAAAAAGACAGAACTAAACTAACAAAGCTAAAGTAGAGGGCTGGGAATGTGCTTTAGTGGTAGAGTGCTTTCCATATATGAAATCCTGGGCTTCATTTCTCAGGAGCACATCACTAGGACAAAGCCTGAAGAGGCTCTGTGGCTCAAGTGAGAGAGGGATATCATTATACAAGAGAAACTAGGTACGGTGCTAAGGTCCTGAGGTCAAGCTTCAGGACTCATGTATGTGTGCACGCACACACACACCCGCGCACACACACAACGTCATGTGCTCACACACACACACACACACACACACACACACACACACATACTAGATATTGCAAATAAGGGAAATCATGTGACCTATGTTTCTTTGGGCTTGGCTTACTTCACTTAATATAAATTTTCCCAAGTCTTTCCATTTCCTGACAAATGGGGCAATGTCATTCTTTCTGATGGAGGCATAGAATTCCATTGTGTATATATACCACATTTTCTTGATCCATTCATCTACTGAGGAGCATCTGGGTTGGTTCCATATCTTAGCTATGGTAAATAATGCTGCAATAAACATAGTTGTGCTGGTAGCTTTAGTGTGGTCTTGTTTGTAAACATTTGGGTAGATGCCCAAAAGTGGGATTGCTGGGTCATAGGGGATCTCTATGTGGAGTCTTTTGAGGAACCTCCATAATACTTTCCAAACTGGTTGAACAAGTTTATACTCCCACCAACAATGAAGTAAGGTTCCCTTCTGTCCACATCCCCTCCAGCATTTGTTGTTATTAGAGTTCTTGATTTTTGACATTCTAACTGGGGTGAGGTGGTATCTCAATATTGTTTTGATTTGCATTTCTTTTATGGCTAGGGAGGTTGAGCATTTCTTCATGTGTCTATTGGCCATCCATCTTTCTTATTCAGAGAAGTTTCTCTTTAAGTCAATAGTCCACTTACTTATTGGGCAGTTGTTTCTTTGAGGATTTGTTGTTGGGGGATTTAATTTTTTGAGTTCTAAGTATATTTTAGATATGAGACCCTTGTCCATTGTATGGCTAGTGAAGATCTTCTCCCAATCCTTGGGCTTTCTATTGATCTTGCTAGCTCTGTCCTTTGCCATGCAGAAGCTCTGCAACTTCATGCAATCCCATTTGTCCAACCTTTCCTTGATTTGTTGTTTCTCCGGGTCTCTATTAAGAAAATTTTGGCCTGTGCCAAGGAGACCTAGGGTTTCTCCTATTCCATCCTGTAATGTTTTCAGAGTGTCTACTTTGAGTTCAAGGTCTTTGATCCATTTGGAGTTGATTCTGGTGCAGGGTGATATATAAGGATCTAGCTTTAGTTTTCTACAAGTAGTTAACCAATTTTGCCAGCACCATTTACTGAAGAGGCTGTCTTTCTTCCATTCTATTTTTTAGTTCCCTTATCAAAGATTAGATGGCTCTAGGTCTGTAGGTTCATTTCTGGGTTTTCAATTCTATTCCATTGGTCTTGAGGTCTGTTCTTGTGCCATTACCAAGCTGTTTTGATTACTATGGCTTTATAGTAGAGTTTGAAATTTGGTATTGGTATTCTGTATGCCAACATTGAGAAAAGAGGGGCTGAAATTAAGAAAACAACTCCATTTGTAATAGCCCCACGAAAAGTAATATACCTATAAATTAACTTAACCAAAGAAGTGAAGGACCTCAATGATGAAAACATTAATAACTTGAAAAAGGAAATCAAAACAGAACTTAGAAAATGGGAAAACCTCCCATGCTCCTGGATTGGAAAGATTAACATCGTGAAAATGACAATACTTCTCAAGGCTATCTATATATTTAATGCGATAGCTATCAAAATTCCAACCACATTCTTCAAGGAAATAGAAGAGGCAATCCAAAAATTCATGTGGAACAATAAAATTCCCCGAGTAGCAAAAAGGCTCTTCAACGGTTTTGTGCCTTTATAAATCATGCAAATCTTAGCTCGGGGTTTTCCTCCTTGGCTCTGCTGTGTGGAGTGTAGGATGAGACTCGAGCTGCAGCCCGTTTAAATAAAACTTTAAAACAACTGTAAAGTCTGACACTCAATGGTCTTTTTGGTGGGTATAACATTAGTGGAGGCCTTCAGGGATCCCCCGAAAGACATATGAGATCTCAGACTCCAAAGGTAAAATAGCGCTGTCTTTGTTAATTTGTCATGTCCTGTCGTTGTCTGTTTTACTTTCATTTTCCTTTGTGAGGATGGCTGCTACCATGTACAAAGGGTTGTCGAAGCTGAAGCACTTGTACAACAATTCTGGAGGAACTGGGAGACGTCCCACATCCTTTTGTGGGGAGGGGGTCTTTGGAACCTCGCCGTGTGGGGAGGGAATTGGAACCCCACTGTGTAGGGTGGGCTGGGGGGGTCCTTAGAACACCGCCTTGTGAATTTTGGGACGGGGGTCGTTTCGGTGTTGTGCCGGAACTGACCAAGAGGGCCTCCTAACTGAGGCCTAACTTGCCCACTGTGGCTCTCTTCCTTCTGCTGTGGGGCATGGGTGGGGAACCTCGCCATGTCAGGAGTCAGTGAACCAATTTGGGAAATCTCCTCTTTGTAAGCTTTTTTTTTTTTTTTGTAACTGTCAGGCCTGCATGTGTTTTGTTTGTACTGTTTATTGGTTTTTGGACTCTACAACTGACGAGATTGGAAAACATGGGCACCACTCCATCTAGCCCCCTAGACTTACAAAAAGAAACTGAGGAAGAGGTAAAGAAGAGGTACCCCCTGGTTTTTCAGGGAGATAACTTGGAAGAAGAAATATTTCCTCCCCCATACTCTCCTTTCCAGGTTCTTTTAGCAGAATCTGAGAATGATCAAGAGGAGGAGGGAGCTATGAATCCTCGGCACCTGCCCTTAAAGTTTCTGAGGGACCAGTCACTCAACGATGCCATGGGATCAACCCCTCTTCTAATACAGCTGTTTTTCTCTTACGCACCATAGGTCCTGTGTATGTGGATGGTCAACAGCAACTCCAATATTGGTCATTTTCTACCAGTGACCTATACAAAAATACCTATACACCCAAAATGCCCCCTTTTCTGAGAAACACCAGGATTTAATTAGTTTGCTTAAACTATTCACTTTATTCATCAGCCCATTGGGATGATTTTAGTCAGCTTTTACAGGTCTTTTTTACCACCGAAGAAAGAGACTGTATCCAAGAGGTGGCACAGAAACATCCCTGGCCCCACAGGAGCACCTATCATGGATCCTGCCCTGATCACTGCCTATTTTCCTGAGATCCGACCAACATGGGACTACAATATGGTTGAAGGTAAGGAGTGACTCCTCATCTATCACCAGTCTCTGTTGGCAGGTTTCAAGGCGGCAGCTTGCCAACCTCCTAATATGGCCAAAGTTTTTGATGTTAGACAGGGAGGACGTGAAAGTCCATCAACATATCTTGGGTGGCTCATAGAAGCTTTTAGTCAATATACCCCATAATATCTTGAGACCCAGGAGTCGGCTCAGATGATTATGTTTGCCTATATAAGTCAAGCTGAACCAGACATAAAGCAAAAGTTGCAGACTCTAGACAGACTTGGTGAAAAGTCTATTAGGGATCTACTAGCTGTGGTGGAAAAGGTTTACAATAAGAGAGAGACAGAGGAGCAAAGACAGGAAAGGAAGGACGGAGAATGTGAAATTGAGTGTAAAAAGAGCAACCAGGCCAAGGAAAAGAGTCCAGACTTGTTGAACACAACACTATCGCATGCCGAGCATACCTGGTTCACAGAAGGCAGCAGTTTCATTTGAGATGGAAAAAGGTACGCAGGTGCAGCAGTCACCATGGACACTGAGATAGTGTGGGCAGAAGCACTCCCCCAGGGAACGTCTACACAAAGAGCAGAACTAGTGACACTAACAAAAGCCCTACACATGGGAAAAGGGAAGAGACTAAACATTTACATGGATAGTCAGTATGCTTTTGCCACTGTGCATGTTCATAGAACCATTTACCAAGAGAGGGGCTGTTGACACCTGAGGGAAAGGCAATTAAAAACAAACAAGAAATTTTAAGCCTCATCCAGGCCTTATGGGAACCAGCAAATATTGCCATTATGCACTGTCCTGGCCATCAAAAGGTAACTGATTCAATAACCAAAGGAAATAACTTGGTCCATCAGGCAGCTAAGAAGGCGGCCCTCCAGCCCAGAGTGGAAGTAGACCCAGGGCCACAAGTTATGCCTCTTGAGCCGCAATACTCCCAAGAAGATTTGCAGTGAATAAAGAAAATTTCCATGGCCTAACCCCTGAACAGAGAAAGAAATGAAGACTGATGGAAAACTGGTGAGGGAAAATTTATCTTGCCACAAAGATTGGGCAAGGGAATTCTTATGAGA